>NC_061770.1:48810919-48828765 GCF_022458985.1 Mugil cephalus
TAAGCTGGTTGAACAGTAACTTTCACTGCTATAGAAACTTCCTCCTCTTGCCATAGATTACCGCTGGTCCTTTGGCATATTTCAGTGTGTCTGATAATCTCTTAGATAGTGCAGATCATATTAAAACTCACTATGCAAAGCAATCTGAACGGGTGGGGTTTCACTATCATGTTAACGTATGATCTGCAGAACAGAAAATTTAATGGTTTAAATCCAACACATATATATTTGATGTGAGTTATGTAATGTATAATAACTTCCAACTGCTTTTGTTCATTTATTCATATATAATTAATAATGAAGTAGATACATACTAACGTGCTCCCAAATAGCATAGCAACACATAACACTATTGTTCAATGCAATGTCTCACTATATCTCATCTCATCTTCTACTACCGCTTATCCACACTAGGACCACGGTGGTTGCTGGAACCTATCCCAGCTATGCAATGTGTCATTACATGATACATACACAAAAATCTGAGTATACCACACAGTCCTTTTCTAGATTTGTGCCGTCATAATTTCCTAACTTTTAGACCTGAGCTGCCGAGGACCTTTGCCTGTGACTGAAGGAAATAATAAAAGATAAAAACTGCAGATTTCACCATAAAGTATTGAAAGGAAAAAGCTGCATGGCATGCAGGGAAGCCACAGCGATTAAGGAAGTTGCAGCTTTCAAAGACTCTTTTAGATCAATGAAAATATTCAAATATTTACACATGTACGTACGGAGCGCTGTAGAAAATAACACTGACTTACTGTCCATGTTGTCACAGTTTCAATTCACGTTCCACCGAGACGTCTCAACTCTGAGTGTGTCCTCGTTGCTCTCTGGATAGGGTTTGCTTTGGTTATGGCAAGGGACTTGTCGGACTTGTTCCGTGGGAGTGATCAGCATTAAACAGTCATACGCAGCACTGCCACAAAGACACATACACACGACAACGGTTGTTATACTATCATGTACTTTCTTAGAAGAGTGATAGAGAAATATAGCTTTTAGGTGCATAACACTATGCTGGTTTTACACAAAACTTATTTCATTTTTAAAATTCATACCTGTCAGATACTCTAATCTAAATTTTCTTTTCACCCTTCTCACTCAGTCATGCTGTTTGATTTCTCAAATCAAACAACCACACCAGTTCAGTGGCATAATAAAGAATGATGATGATCCCTCCCATTCTCTCTTTTTTTTTTTTTTTTTTGATGTTGGCTTCTAGGCGGAGTTGGGAGGATCTGCTACATGTACCTGCACATGTGGGCTGTGTCTCTAACAGGGCATAAAGGACTCTCTCAGCCAGGCTTACTGCATCCTCCTCCCGTCCAGTCACGGCTGACATCACCGTCTCTTCTGATTCACACTAATTTTCTCAGTTTCATCATTTTGATTGATTTAAATAAACTATTCTGATGGTTATCTCTGTGTGTGGCCTCCTTCTTCGTTGCCGGCCTTGAGCCTAGTGGTAACACTCTGTAGTCTTACCCAGTTAATACAAAATGAGAACAAGAAACAAACAAATGCTCACATGTAAAACATCTTCATTGTTTCTTCATCAAGTCACCTGGGCTTAAAATGAACTGAAATGCAGTCGCAGTTGTTACTAAACAGACTAGTTACTACTAGTCTGTGAAGGTTCTCAGTCATCCAGGTCATGGTAATCCAAATCCTCTTTTCAACACCCTTTGGATCTGTGGTACTTTATTTATGTTGGGCCATTCAGCTGAATGAATGTGATTTAGTGAAGAAGACACTTGGATGCACGCAAAACACTTTGCTGATTCATTGTTATTTATTGTTTATTGTTATCAACAACTTAACCAAAAGACACCAAAACTTGACAAGGTACAGATTTATTGTTGTTTTCATACATATACCCAGTATGACAGGTTCTTGAATTATATATGCACTGTAACAAATGGCTGTAAAATCAAACACAGTAAAGTTACTGTGTTTGATTTTTGCAGTTGAATGCTGTAAATTTTACAGTAAAACTTTGACCAATATTGGTATTTGGTTTACAGTTAAACACTTATTTTACAGCAAACTACACAATACCTTAAATCTGTAATATGCTAGATTATTGCTGCCAGTTAGTTACTGTAAACTTAAAACAATTTTACAGTGTGAGACAAAGATCAGAGGATCAAAAAAATGAAAATCATATACTTAAGCCTGATCATGAGGACCTAACTTAATTGTTAATTCTCATTTTCCAGTTACATTAGTTAATATGAAACCAAATTTTATTGCAGCATTCATAAATAAACAGTGTTCTTTAGCAATGTAGACTGTTTTCTTTACTTATGGCCCCGTCTGTTGTGTCCACTCCAGTTTACCCTCCTCTCACCTCTCATGTACCTTAGTGGTTGACTCAACAGATTGTGCTGATGCCGATGCTGCATCTGCTCCAGCTGTTATCCCTGCTGTTCCTATTGCTGCTCCTAGTGCTAGCCCTAGTACTAATGACTGGGAATTCCACCAAGGAATGCTAATAACAGTTTCTCCATCCTCCACCAGCTCACTGGTGTAGCTACCGCCGTTGTTTGCCTCAATGATTTTGTCAGTGGTGTCAAGGAAGTTTGCCACCTGGTTCTGGTTGCTTCTGTATTCATCCTGCAGGTTCTTCAATAGTGATACTATTCCAGGCTTTACTGCAGCTTCTTTCAGTTCTTGTTTTTTTCGAGGGGTTTCTCCCTTCATTTTCCTCTTCACGAGGTGAACTGCATGCTCAATTGGGTTAAGGTCAGGTGACTGACTTGGCCAGTCTAAAACCTTCCACTTTTTCCCCCTGATGAAGTCATTTGTTTTGTTGGCAGTGTGATTTGTGGTCATTGTCCTGCTGCATGATAAAATTCCTCCCGATTAGTTTGGATGCATTTCTCTGTAATTTGGCAGGCAAAATGTTTCACTTTGGAATTCATTCTGTTGTTACCATCATCAGTTACATCATCAGTAAATATTAATGAGCCTGTTCCAGACTGGCCATGTGCGCCTAAGCCATGACATTACCTCCACCATGCTTCGCAGATGAGCTTATACACTTCGGATCATAAGCAGTTCCTTTCTTTCTACACACTTTGGCCTTTCCATCACTTTGGTAGAGATTAATCTTGTCATCAGTCCATAAGATTGTGTTCCAGAACTTTTATGGCTCATCACTGCACTTCTTTGCTCTTACATCTGGCCCTCTGATTGTTACTACTGATGAGTGCTTTGCATCTTTTGGTATGGCCTCTAGATTTCTGCTCTCTGGGTCTTTTTTGAACAGTGGATTGTGATACCTTCTCCCCTGCACTGTGGAGTTTAAATATGTCTAATAATTTGTATTTTGTTCTTAGCAGGTTTCACAAGCCAGAATGTAACAGGCAGATATGAGTCAGAGAGAAAAACCCAGGTCGACTCGGTCGTTTTTTCCTTGTACCTCAAGGATATTGAAGTAATGCCTGTACTTCCACTTTGAAAAGGCCAACTTTTCCTCCACATTCAGCATTTCTGCTGCTTACCTCTGCTAGTTGGATGTGGGTGTGAAGCTGTTGTGTGTGTGTGTGTGTGTGTGTGTGTGTGTGTGTGTGTGTGGTTTGTGTGTAAACTGAACACTGCCTCTGGCTTATCATGAAAGCTTACTCCACCTTAGCCAATCAAAAAAGAAAAAATGGCTGAGAGACAAGTCAGGTGCCGACAGACAGCTTTAGTTTGCAACCCGCCCCATTTCATTTTCAATAACAACGATGGAAATAGTAATTAGCTAAATTATCCATTACTGATAAAAATAACTCTGTTAGTAACGCTGTTTATTTTAACGCTGTTGTCCCATCATTGCTCATACTGGAAGTGATGTTCTGTAGCGGCGTCTTAATGCTCGTTAGCTCGGCTGTGGTATCCAACCATGTGCTCCTCTGAGCCCTCGTGGGTCTGTCGAGTTAAACTTCTCAAACCGTACTGCGTAAGGGTTTTCTGGATTTTCTGCACACATATTTTCTATGTCTATGATTTATCTATCGTTATATAAAGGAGGGGGTAAGGTGAGGTAACATCTTTAATTCCTTTTTAACTCATTTTTAACTTATTTAATTCATTTTTACCTCATAGTTGTCTGATGTCTTGGAGCTTGTTGTTGTTGCGTGTGAGTTTTTTTAACGGTAATTTCTTTTGTTTTAGCTCAGGCTGCTCACAGCTCTTCATCACTCTCAGGCACACGACCTGGATGAAAAAAACAACCATAAGAAAAAGCAGCAAGTTTTTTTCCTGCAACTTTTTTTGACAGAGAGAGCGTCAGATGACACCTAGAATTAGTTTGCACAGTTTTTGGAAGACAACGAGCAATGAACTATACCATTATAGCTGGTATTGTTTCAATATTCATTCTCTCCACTGTGTAGGCCCTGACATTTCTTTTTTTTTTAACTTCTTTTTATTTCCTTTTATCAGGTGCAGTCATATACATTCACACATTCAAAGGTACTGCCCTGACATTTCTAATATCAATATTTTATGCAGTGCAAAAAAGTTGTGATACGAATGGAACTAAACAGTCAGTTTATCTTACACCTTACAAACTTTATTGATTGATCAATGAGAGGCATGACAACTGTATTTAACGCTCTGGTACCCTTAGGGACATATATGTGTTCCCTTTAAGGGGACCTAATATGCTCATTTCAGGGACTTCTACTATGACATTGTATATTAATGGAGAACTATAGAAAGTTTATTCTTCAACAAAAAACTCTATCGCATACGTACTCCTCTGTTCTTGAACTCATGAACTGTGCTTTGTATGCTCCATTCAGAATCTTATGAAATCTGTTTTTAGGAAATGTCAAAAATTCTCGAAGCAGACGGTGACAAGAGCATCTGAGAAATGGTGAACTGTAATGAAATGTGTGCGTTCTTCTTAATGGCTTGTATGATGACACTGTAGTTGTCAGGGGCGAGTTCCTGGAGAGCTTGGCCAATGCTCATTAGTTGCTGAGTAAACTGGCTACATTCTTTTTTAACATTGGGGTCCACTTCAGTCCATTTGAAGTTATTGGCAAAAATGGATTGAAGAAAATGGCTTAGACCTGCTGGTTCCTTCTCCTTCTAATAAGGAGCCAGCGTAGCCATAGACCAGCAACCTACCGGCCTCCATGTCAGCAGACAGCAGCTGATGATGGATGGTTTCTTAGTGGGTTTCTGGAGGTGCACAAACTGTTGAAAGGTGGATAAACTACAGCCTCTGCTGTGGTTCAAACTTTACTTCACCCCTTTCTGTCTTTCACAATTGTCTTTGTGTGCTTTCTTTTTTTTACATATTGGGTTGCGGGGGCAGCATACAACTCTTGATAAGTGGAATTTGAGATTGTTCGGTTACGTTACGTAGTATATGGTCCTCTTCCTATCCCTCTTCCTATTTCTTGTTTTATTGAGTATGTTCACTGCTCAAAGGTCTATAACAACGTTACCACTGATAATAATCGCTCTGTATGATCAAATATCCTCCACTGTCATGGCTCCCAGGACATGTGGACCTGTTTGGTAAATGCATCCAGTGACATCAATGCATCTACTATTACTAAGTAATGTTTCCTTCCTTTGTGTCCATACCATCTGTCGACTGTAAAATGTATGATGTAAGGGGTCGAGGTCTCTTTTGATAAATTTGTTTATAATTATGTGAGTCTCTACAGGGCAAGGACACCACCATTTTAAACATGTGGGACAAGGTGTGTGTCTTCCTGTGGAGCAGGGCCTGTGCACAGGGACATTTCACCTGCTCTCCTCAGGTGTATCACTTCCTCTCTAGTGAGGATGTGGACAGAGCTCCTGTCAAGTCCATCACAGCATTTGACAAACTCGATTAAAGATTTTTATTCCTACTTTCCCGGCACAGAGGAGAAATCTGCACAGCTGGACTGGGTGAGACGCCCATTTCTTTTGTCTGAAGCAAACAGAAGCAGGCTGCCTGTCACTTATCAGGAGAGACTCTTGGATGTGCCATCAGGCCGCAGCCTTCAGGTGGAGTTTGCCGCATCCACTCTCACACAGTTTTGGATGCGTGTGAAGCAGGAGCACCGTGACCTGGGTCAGAAGGCTTTGGGGCAGCTGCTACCCTTTGCCTGTGATCAAAACAAGAAGAAAGAAAGAGACCGTGCCTGGAGAAGAGCTCGAGCACAGCCGTTTCCTCCCTGCAACCAAGACTGACGAAGACTGTCAGTGATGTACAAGCCCAAGGGTCTCACTAAAATGTTAGTGCAAAAGCAACTAGCTGAACGCAACAGCTTTCAATGTTTCAACAATGTTGACAGTACAACTTTAAGATGCCAATCTAATACTGAGTCTATCCCAGCTGTCATCGGGCGAGAGGCTGAGTACAACCTGGACAGGTCACCATCACAGGTCTTACACAGAGAGACAGACAACCACTCACACTTAGAATCACCAATCAAAAAAAAAAAAAAAAAATCACAGAAGGTGCATCACTGTAAACAGGTTGAGAACCACTGTGTGGTAATGTTTCACCCTGTATTTCCATATTCAGGCTTTATGTAAACTACTTGGAGAGTATTCGGCTAGTGTTTGATTTTTGACAGTTGTTTTTGTCCACACATCGATGAGAACCATCCCAGGGAAGGGAGAAGGAATCGGAGGATGTAAGTTACTATTCTCTGTTGTTATTTATAATCATGTGATGTACGATCATGTATATTTATTCCATGTATGATGGAGCAGATAGGGCATAATTGTGTTTTGCGTGACCTCATTTTTACCAGGCTTTCTTAAACAGATCAAAGAACGACCTGTGTTTTCTTTCTGAAATATTAACATTATCACTTGTGGCCTCACAGCTTCTTGTTGTAGTCGGCTACACAGGGAAGAAAAATGAGGCGGTTTATTTGTTCGTTTTTGTGGAGCCGGTTGTCTGATCTGAGTTGTCCAGTATGCGGGGGGGGTTAATGTGTGTTAATGTGTGATTTTAATGTGTTTCTTTCAGCCAGACACAGTTTATTGAGCCGTTGTCATTGGGTAACTTCAGACTGAGAATATCAGTTTCATCTAAGCAGCAATGATGCGGGGGAATCTGTTTCTGCTCATTCTGATGGGTAAGTGGATCAGGTCGTCGCCTCTGGTTTGTATAATAACTCACATGACTGAATTCAGAGCCTTTGCAGACGATGACTGAATGAAGTCTGAAATCCATGCAGGTCACCAGATAATTGATTCCTGTGTTGCTCTTTTAGACTTTGACTTTAATGAGCCACAAGGAAAAACGCCTGGTAACAGTAGCTCAGCTGTACAAAAAAGTTGTGTGTTAGATAATAATAAAGTAAAATAAAAGTACAAATTGCATACAAATCTGCAGGAAAAAAACAATGCCCTCTATATATAGGAAGGAGAAACGATACGGTGTAAAAATATGAAGGGAGGAGCATTGACACGAATAAGCCTTTCGGATCAGTTTGTCAATCCTACTGATTGCTGGTACTGCTCCCCCAACAAAACCACAGTAAACCACAAGGTTCTGGCAGCAGACTGGTACACCGACTCCAACAACGTGCTGAATACCATATAAGACCTGAGCTTCCTCAGGAAGTAGAGTCTACTCAGGCCCTCCTAACCACAGCATCACTGTTGTCCCTCCAGTCCAGACTGTTGTTCATGTGGACTCCCAGGTACTTGTAGGGATCCACTACTTCCACCTCCACACCTGGATGGTGATGGGCTCCAGCTCTTGGTCTTGTCCACATTCAGGAGTAGGTGGTTTGCCTGGGGCCACTCCACAAAGTCTCTGATCAGTGTCCTCCTGTTCATCTCTAATACAGCCAACCAATATTTTGCAATGCTGTAAACATTTGCTGCAGATGCCCTCAGTTTTTGTTTGTTTGTTTGTTAGTCTTGTTAGTCTTGTTAATTCTGTATGTTCCTGAAGTGCACCTTCCATTTGTTTCATTTGACTGAATATCCACCAGTGAAATATTCACCTGCCTCTGGGTTCTGTCACATTATCAACAAACACTGGTTCATGCAGTGCGACTGGCAGCAGCAGCTCTGGAGGTAGAGCGGTCGTCCAATAACCGAAAGGTTGGCAGGTCGATTCTGCCCTATCTCTAGTCCGTCTGTTGTGTCCTTGGGCAAGACACTTAATCCACTTTGACCTCATGTGTAAGCTCCCTGGTGTATGACTGCGAGTGAGTGATGTTTGTGGTCAGAGAAGTTGTAGGCGTGGATTGGCGGCCATGTTTGCGTCAGCCTTGCCCAGAGCAGCTGTGGCTGCTGAGGTAGTTTACCACCACCATTTCGATGCCACTGAATTTTTAATTACCGCCCCCTTAACTCTATTACTGTGCTGATGCTACACGTGTCAGTTTTTCACCTGCATGGATGGAAGTGAACCTTCAAAATGCCTAAGGAGAAACAGTCAAAAGTTTGACTGTACTTGCTTGTAGGCCCATACCACTGTTTTGTCTTAGTTGTAATTATATTATTTGAATTAATATTCTGTTAAACTTGCATATCACAAAATGCCCTAAAGATATAAAGACAGCGTTTTTGAATAAAGTTTGTATGTTTTCCATTCAGCACCAGTAGCAGATAAAACATCAACGTTATCCATCCCTAGTAGTGAAGGGACTTGTCTTTGCAATAGAAAATAATCTTGAGATCACTGACTGGTGTTGTTGTGGAACTCAGCAGTGTTTTTTTTTAATTGTCATTTTATTATTTTACTAGTGTGTTTTGTTCCTACGGCCTAGGAGTAACCTGTTTCACTTGCACTGAGAGCTCTTTGAGCGCTCTTTCATTCACACATGGTATCAAATCCAACCTTAACTGATGAAGATTTATCCTGTACCTGAAACAACTTCTGAGTCAAGTATTCAATTATTCAGAAAAGATTTGAGGGTCTGTCATTTAAGCCCGTAATCACTATTGTACCATGATGTTTTGACAAACAGCTTAAATATTAACAAAGTATACCTATGTCCTGACATGAATGGACCCAACTGTAACTGTATACATGATTTTTATGTAAAGAACCATTTTTCTGTTTTTAGGTCAGTGTTCATTCGTTCTGTGTAGGCTCTACGAGTACAACTTCATTGATACGGAAACAACCCGGGAAGAAGCCCAGAAGTACTGTAGAGACAACTATTCAGACCTGGCCTCTGTGTTTGACCAGTCAGATGTGGAGAGACTCAAAGTTCGAGGTAATGAATTCACAGACGAAGCCTGGATTGGTCTGCACAGCATCGCTGGAAAAGAGGAACGTATGTGGCACTGGTCTCTACCTGGGGTGGAGTTCAATGAGACAAAATGGCTTAATGGTGAGCCAAATGACAAAGGTACAGGTGGGAGGCTTGAGAACTGTGTGGTGATGGATGCCCCAGACGAATGGAAGGATTTTCCTTGTGCCGAGCTACAACAGTTTGTCTGCTACGATGGTGAGTACGACAAAAAAACAACGCCATCATCATTTTTACAGAGAGGTCATTTAAGAATGTCTGATATGGTTAAAATAGTACATGACATCTGAACAGAGGTGGTAATGATGCCCTTTGTTTATTCCACAGAAACCCAGCTGCCCAATAAAACATTCCATTTCATTGACTACAAACTGACATGGCTGGACGCTCAGAGCTATTGCAGAGAAAATTACACAGACCTGATAAGTGGAGTCGCACAACTAGAAGAGAAAGAATTAATCCACAAGAGGAAGCCTAGAAGTAACATTTGGATCGGCCTGTTCAGGGACAACTGGAGGTGGTCAGATGGAAACAATTTCTCCTTCAGAAACTGGGAAAGTTTTAATGACACATCTGGTACTTTGACAAACAAGTGTGCGACTGTGAAGGAAACAGGGAAATGGGGCTCTGACACATGTGATAAGAGAAAAAAGTTCTTCTGCTATGACGGTGAGTTTCACTTCACCTTGTCTTGTTTTTGATGAGCACAGGAAACTGAATTTATAACAATTATTGATTCAGTTTGGCCTGATCGGTGTACACTCACCTGACATATCATTACATTACATTAGTGACACAGGAAGTATGTTTTTCCTGAAAGCAGGTTCAGAAAGGTGGTAATTCTACTGTAGCCTATCCTTATTTATGTAGCCTAGCCTATCTGATCAAAATAACACAAAATACATGTGTCGCTGCAGCACAATAGTAATAATAGTACTGCAAACCACAGGCTGCAAGATAAAAACACAGTAGAATCAGACACACAGAGCTGAAATACACAAATTCACAGTTGAATTTAGAGTCCAGTTATGATCCAGATTTTCAGTGAGATTTTTGTGGCATTTGAATGTCTGGTGTCCAAATTCATCTAAAAGGTCTCTGTTCGTTCATATCAGATAAAGTGATCCTGATCAAAGAAAATAAGACCTGGGAGGAAGCCTTGTATTACTGCAGAGACAACTACAATGACCTGGTCTCCATCACTAACCCTCACCAGCAGAGATGGGTTCAAGAGAGAGCCAAGAAGGCCTCAACCCCTTTTGTCTGGCTGGGACTGCGCTACTCTTGCTTTCTGGATTTCTGGTTCTGGTGCAGTTGTGAGGTAGTCAACTATAAGAACTGGGCCTCAGATGAAAGTAATGACTGTGACATGTCTGGAGCCATGGACACAGGAGGAGAACATCAGTGGGTCAAAAAACAAGATAACGAGATGTTTAATTTCATCTGTTCTAAGTAACCTCATTGTTAACATTTACTCACTGGTAACATTTACTCATTGGTAACATTTACTACTCTAGAAAATGTAGAGATTAGAGGACGTAGAGGAAATGAATTGACTAAACACTAAGAGAGAGATGAACCACAGAGGTCATACTTCAGTTAGTGAAGGTATACATGTATGGGAGTTTGCTGTGAAGTAAAAAATATCATAAATAGAATCATTTAATCTAATTGTTATAATTCAGGAACGACTAAGTACAAAATGAAACACATCATTTATACACCGATCAGCCATAACATTAAAACCACTGGCAGCAGAAGTAAATAACACTGATCATCTTGTGACAACACAATGTTCTGCTGGGAAACGTTTGGACCTGGTATTCATTCATGTGGATCTTACTTAGACACGTAGCACCCACCCACCCACCCAGACCAGACCAGACCAGACCAGACACACCCCATAGCAATGACACATCTGACATGTAGAATGCAGTCTGTCATGACCAAAAAAAAAAAACATGAAGAGCAGCACAAGGTGCCTGATCGGTGTACATGTTATACATTAGTAAGTGTGAATTTGCTTTCATTTATTTTATTGTAATTCTCTGTATTGTAGATTGTGTGTGTCTGTTTCTTAAACACCAGTGAGTTAATTATAATATATAATTATTGCTTATATACTTAAGTAGAAATATATACAGTTACATGTGCTAGATTTCTAAATAAGTTTTTTTTTTCTGTGAGGTTATTAAGAAAGATTTTGACTAAATGTTTTAAACTGCAGGAATCTCCTCTTCCTGCAGACACACATTGGTGGAAGAAAGCTAATGTCTGCTCAGAAACCTTTTACTTTCACACATGCACTGGGAAGTGAACATGCAAATATTTCATTTTTAATTTCAATAAATCCCATCTCTATCAGCGCATAACACGCTGTGACATGGTTATGGTGTATTTTCAGTTTGGACTTTGGACACGTCACACCAGGGGCTTCACCAAAATAAACGCCATCAAATATTAATACTTTAAACCAGGGTCTTCAGTGTTTTTCATTGAAGACCCTAAACCACTATATGTGTTCTTTATTACACTCAGCCTTGTGCTATTGATAAATACACATTACTATCATCATTTTGTATTCAATATTAAGCTATTCAAATAATACACAGGTTCAAGTATTCATTCTTTGGGGGGTTGCAGACCACCTGTTGAAGACCTATGCTTTAGATTGTTTGTATTCATCTGGTCTCTAGTGGTCATATTGTGTAATTACAGTTCCTATCTGTAGGGTACTGAATTATTGCTGTGTAGAACATGGTGATCAGCTCCTTAGTAGATTAACTGAATAAAATAAATAAAACCGACTTGATCGGCGCCTGTGCTGTGACGTCAACTGTTTCCATTAATCTGTATCTTTGAACTGTTATAAACTACATTTCAGGGGCAGCTACAAAGCATCAAGTTGGCAAACATGATATGTTTAGTTCAAAGTCCAGCGACATGTTTAGTTTTTCCAGGAGGTCTGTTCTTCCGTCTCTCTTAGTTTCCCATCACACCATGTAAATTACATTTGTCAGTGGATCCCTTGTTTGACTCTTTAACTCTGTGTTTCCGTATTCAAATATCGACCTGACGGTGAGTACCGGGACAGCACCAGGTCCCTACTTTTTTTTTTGTAAACATACTGTATGTTTGTTGCATACTTGTTAATTTACATATGGCGAACAACATAGAACAAGAGGGCACATACAAGAAACTACAATGAAAATAGCAATAATAATGATGAGAATGAAATTTATAAATAAATAACTTAAAAATAACCACAAAGCCAAGTATCAGTGCACGTATAATAATCATGGTGGTAGAAAGAAAAATAAATGAAAATAAAATGTGTATACTAAACCAAGATAAAATTAAAAGATGGATAAATCTTCAGTTCAGCTCATCATTCCAGCCATCTACTTCAATGTCATTTTTCTCGAGGAAATTACAGAAAACCTTCTGGATTTTCCAAAACTTGTCAAGCTTATTTTTTGAGGTGTAGCTTGTCGCTCTCTTCATCCAAGTAGAAAGACATCACTGTAAACCACTGTGATGTAATACAAGGTTTATCACTGTTCCACAAGCAGGCTATACATCTTTTAGCTTCCAGAAAACAAATGTTGAATAAGGGTTTTTCATTTTTGGAGGTCACAAAGTTTTGGTGTGTTTGATTAATTTGTTTTTGTTGGCTGAATATATACAGTATATAAATTCAAAGGAATATTAATTGAATGAGATTCTATTGAAACCCAAGCTGGGGGATGGTCCTTCACAACATGAAATATTCCTGCTCTGATTTGAGCTGCCCAATAAATACCACATAAGATTTGGTAGCTGTAATCCACCTCTATCGTATGGTAGATATAACAATGTGAGCCTGAGCCTGGGACGCCTGTTGTTCCAGATGAAGGAGGAGAAGAGCTTTTCAAGTGACCGGAAAAAAGAAAGTGGGCGCAGAGTGGACTAGATTGGAAAAGATACAAATACTTAGGTAAAATTGATATTTTCAAAACACTGATGTCCCCGGTCATAGAAATAGGTAATTCTGTCCACCTGTTTATGAGCTCTGTGACTCTGTCTGTTAAGGTGTTGTAGTTCACTGAGACAATTTTGTCAATGGTAGGAGTGACCAGGTCCCTACTTGACATCTGACAACTTTTTTATCCACACATAAGAGAGAACTGTTCAAGTAAAGGGAAAATGAATCTGAGGATCCACAGGTACAAGAGTTTGATGTACAGTTACTGTATGTATGATGAAGCAGACAGAGCATTATTTTATTTGACTTTGTCTTTTTTTTTGACATGCAGACATTCTTAAACTCATCTGTAACTAGTTGTGTTTTTGGCAGCCATTTTAGATTTAGTCTTACACTGCTATTTTTCTAAGCCTTTAGTTAGCTAGATAACTAGCTAGCATAAGACGAGCATGAGGCTTCGGTAACTTCATTTATTTGTAAAGCAATGTTGGGAATTTTTGAGATCAAGGTATACATTAATGATGGTATGACTTTATTTTTCCAATCTAAAATGTCAAAGGTCAAAGAGAGAAATTGACATCGACGGTTCTTCCTTTTAATCTGCTCCCGTAACTTTCTCCATTTTTGTTCACTGGGGATGCGGTGGAGGTTTCCCCATGTCCGATCGTGTTCTGCAGCCATAGGCATGTCATTTTTATTTATATTTTAACTATTAATCCAATTTTATTCTCTGTTATTGCTTCTCTATGGATTAATATTGTTTAGATGCATCTAACATGGTGCCCATGAATCACATGATCAGCTCAGTTGCATTCCCGTTCATTCCCTGGCTGGCCACTGCCGCCTAGTGGTGGACTATGGATATTAGACTTAGACAGACTTTAATGATCCACAAGGGAAATTACTTTGTCAACGTAGCTTCGTTATACATAAAAGTAAACGCTCATAAAAAATACAAGATAAAAAATATATATTATCTAGTAAAATAAACAGTGTAATAAAGACAAATTTACAGAATTAGCATTATGAACAAATGTACAAAAGTAGTTGGCAAAACAGTGTCCAAGGTGATGGGGTTGTTTGGCCAGTTGCATAGCAACAGCGGCATAGATCGTGCCATTGAGTGTGTCAACTCATAGAGTCTGAAGATGGGGACAGACGTACCGTGGTCCTAGTGTTCCTATGAATCAGGTCTCCAAGCATTTCTCATGACACACTCCCTCTGGGTCCCAAGCACACACAGTCCATCGATCCTGCTGCTAAAGACCTCACGTTCCCCATGAGGACAGACTCACCTCCTTCTCCGCTCCTCCACCTCCAACTCCAGCCTGGCATCCCCAGCGCTTCTCCTGAGGTTCTCATGTCTCACTCCGGTCAACTCAAGGGACACGGACAGTGCTAGCAGCTGATCTCTGAAACACACCATCGGACACAAGGGCCGCTCTGCCAAACTCTGCAGCCAACGACCAATGACACAAGCAAAAACAAAAAGTCCAGAAAAAAAGACAAAAACGTCCAAAAACCATTTTGTTTGGTTCAAGGCACAGAAAAAACAAGAACAAATCAGACAAAATACAACCATTAACACACTGAGATTAACCTAGAAAGGCTAACATCATGGAGCTACTGCCGACATGCAGCCACATGCAGCCACGTCCCAGCTTTCTTGTGGAAATACACAGATGGAAACTTGAGAGCATGGGACAGTTTTTGTGGGTTTCATTAGAAATGCAGACATTTTTTCATTGTGTTTCCTTCAGACACAGTTTATTGAGCCATTGTCGTTGGAATTACAACCCCTTTCATTCATTGTTTCATGGAGCCTTTGTGTAATCTGACCAATGATCAATATAATGATGATTTTCATTAGAATATGATTGAATGACGTCTGAAACCTGTGCAGGTCACCAAAGAATGGATTCCTGTGTTCTGATTTCTCAGACCAAACTGTAGGCGACATTCATCTGTAGCATCTTAGGATTATTTTGATTCTTGTTTAGAAGTGTGTATATCAGCATTACAAGCATTTATATAATCATAATGAAGGGTGACAAAGCATCAGTATCATTTGAGTTAACTTGTGAAGGGTTGATACATGTTAATTAGCCAAGGCTAACTGAACAGACAAGGTCCATGCACTCTTATTTCTATATTCCAATATACATTAAATACGTAGTTGAAATGGACAGCAAGAACAAGTTTTAATTTTGTCTTGCAGAAGTATTGATGAACACGCTGGAAGCCAGTACGAGGTGAATAAAGTTTTGTGTATTGCTGTGTATACCTGCCCTAGTAAAGGTAATAAGTTTATTCATGCAACGTGGAAGCAGGATCAAATTAAAAGCTGAAAAATATTAAGTCGTCTATGAACACTTTATTACCCTTTATGTATTTGAAGATGTAAAAAGCAAATATTTGATGAATATTATGACATAGTTGAGCCAGTTTTAACTTTTAGGTCAAACCACTTGCATGTACAGCCTGAACAAACTTCTAACAAGACTGTGGGGTATTGAGGGTACGATAGTATGTGAAACGTAATTCTACTGATAAAATGATATATTGGTATAATCACTGTTGAAACTAAAGTACTGATACTCATTGTGTGCTGTGTGTTCTGTCATGTTGAGGTGAAGGTGGGATGTAGAAGGTCAAAATCAAACACTGCTCCGTGTGTCCATCTAGAGCTTGTTGAAATGTACTGCAGCATCAGAGATTTGTGTGCTTGTGTGTCTGTAAGTTTCACTTTCTCTAAAAGTGAAACTTACAGAGAAAGTAAGTTTCTCTGTAAGAAAAAAATCAAATGTAATCAGGAGAGCCCTGGCCTGAATAATATTATTTAGGTTACAGAGCTGTTAATGAATTATATATGAAATTTACAATGTGTTTTCAAAAGCCCTCACATGCACCACACGGATACGCTTTACAAATACTGACATTTACGTTCAGTCTAAAATGTTTAACTGTGCCTTTACCCTTAATCAGCACATTAAACGTATTTTATTTAAAACGAAGGTTTAATTCTTGTTTCGTTTGAGGCAGACATTTCATCTTGATGAGGGAGATCAGGACAAAATGTCTGCCTTGTGTGTGTGTATGTGTGTGTGTGCAATAGAGAGAGAGAGAGAGAGAGAGAGAGAGAGAGAGAGATGCCTGCACTATAAATAAATGGAAAAAAATAAAGGGTTACGGAAAGGATTCTGGCTGGCTTTTAGTGTGTCTAGTCCTTTTGACCATATTTACCTTGCTGAATTTTTGAAAATACAAACGCTAACAACCCCCAGCACCTGTTTCAGTTCATTTATTGTAAATACAGACACACTGACCAGGCATAACATTATGACCCTTCCTAATATTGCGTAGGTCTCCCTTGGGCCCACAAAACAGTAGTGACTCATCAGAGACTGGACATGGATCTTCTGAGGGTGTCCTGTGGTGTCTGGTAACAGGATGTTGTTAGTGGTCTTTGCGTCCTATGGGTTGAGGGGAGGGGCCTCTGTGGATCATCCCACAGATACTTGATCAGTTTGGGATCTAGTGAATTTGAAGGCCAGGTCAACACCTTGTGAGTTCATTTTTGTGTGTATGCCTGTGTCATGCTGCATTCTGCTGAAGTAGTTTTACCTGTTAAAATGTTGTCTGTCTGTACTCCAAAGGAAAACATGGGACAAGAATGTGGTCTATAAAGAGAATATTTATTGATCCAACCTACACACAAAAAAGAGAATGAAATTAAAGCAAAGGAACTCAGTTTATGTTAGAGGGGATGGGATATTTACAAGAAAACAACAGGAATTATGTAGATCTGATCATAGTCTGGATTATATTTGTTATTAGATGATATAATGAAAAGAACACATCACTCAACCCTCTGGAGGACACACAGGGTTAACTTTTGATCAGGAAATGAAACAAGGAAACAAGACATAATGGTTCCTGGTTCACTACTTTAAGAAGAAGGAAACAGAAAGAAAATAACCAACAAATCACTCAAACATGATTAACTAACTAGTTCACACGGTTTTAAGTGGTGGGAAGTACATGGAAGTTAACAACCTTGATCTGATTAACAAAAAAATGAATCTTAATAAACAAAATAAGAAAATCATGAAATCATTTCAACATTCAAACAGTTTCTTGTATGTTTGGGATCACTAATCAATAAAATGCAGTCCATTTATGTAGATTTTCTCAAACTGTGAGAAAAAAAATCAAATATAATCAGGAGACACCTGGTCTGAATGATATTATTTAGGTTACAGAGCTGTTAATGATTTATGTATAAAGTTTACAATGTGTTTTCAAAAGGATGATTCAGGAGATTCCATTTCCACATTTCCAAGGACACATGTCATGTGTTCAACAGTAATGTCAAAAGCTACAAAAGCTCATCTGAGGTTTTCACCTTATTTAAAATGTAGCTTTGTCTTGCTATTAAATAATTCTTGTCCTTTATCAACAATATATTTGACATAATTTTTAACAGCCTCTTTTGCTGCTTCTTGTACTGTTTCTGCTCCCTCAACTGCTTTATATCCTGTGGAAACCACCATCACTGCTCCTCTGCGCACAAGTCCCCACAACGCTTTCAATGTGCTCCTGCGCTCCAGTTGTATTGTCAGGGCCATTGACGGGAGACCCCCCATTATAAA